>NW_024097959.1:0-2646 GCF_016545835.1 Crotalus tigris
CCATACTGGACAGGTCTCATCAGAGGAGTCAGAAAAAGAATGTCTCTCCCATAAAAAATATGGTGAGACGTAAACTGCAGAATGCCATACCGGCTCGGACGTCGCCCGGGCTAACACGGTCCGCACTAGATATTGGAGTTCCTGGATATCTGGTGAAAAAATGGGTTACAGGACTCAGGACTGTTGGCTGAGCAACCAGGGCCAGCAGCTGCAGAACTACTGGAAGAAAAGGTGTTTACCCGTCGCAGATAAACAGTGATGGAAAACAAAGAAATAATGATCTGTTACTACAGATCAAGTCCAACAAGAAGAGGATATCTAAAACGAATGCACCAGTTCTGGAAAGAACAACATCAGAATCAGAAATAACAGAACAGAGACTAGCAGATCAACGCCGATTTATAATACAAAATAAAGTATTCACAGAAACAGAAGTGGACGAACTGCAAAGGTTTACCCAGGGCAAAGAAATCAAAGCCTTACAAGAAGTAATTCAGAAGGTAGAGGCAAACCAGGGGGAGTTGGCAGTGAAAGAATCCAGTAGAGATATACAACTGTTCTCATTTGGAAACCAGGCACCTCTTCCTCAGAAAGAACACAACCCTGCTTTAGACTATAAGAAATAAAAGAGATTGAAACAAATGAATAATTGCGCATCTAGAACAGCACAAAAACAACAGAATAAGGCTGCCTGCATTGAAGCTTGTTCCAAAGAAACAGCTAGCACAAGCATTAAAAGATGCAAATACTGCAATAGCAAGTATAAGCACCAATTCACTGCAAGAAACAAACCAACTAATGTACAGCACAGCTGCAGTCATAACAGAATACCTGGGATGCAAAATCAACAAAAAAGAAAAACAAACAAACAGTGCACCAGAAAAATGGAAGGTTAGACTAGAAAATGTAATGATCTAGCAAGTTACGATCACATGCAAGCAAGTAGAACATGATGAAAGAAAGAAGCGTAAGAACAAGAAGACCAAAGAATAAATAACTAATCAAAAATACCACTGTAGACACAAGGAGACAAGGGTAAGCACTGGAGAAATGAATAAGCAACAAAATAACAGCTATAGCAGGAAAATCAGAGATATGAGATCGACTTGCAAACTATAGGCCGAACTCCATTTAATCCCAATCAGAAACGTTTCTACCAATCCATCAATGGAGAAACTTCAAGGAATCAGTCATTACCTGACAAGGAAGAAACAGTGCAATTCTGGAAGCAGATATGGGATAACCCAAAGAAATACAACAAGGATGCAGCTTGGTTAAAAGAGGTGGATGCAAATAAAACAGAAGTTGAAATGAAAGAACTAGTAATAACAACAAAAATGGTAGAAAAAAGAGCAAAGAAAATCAAAAAATTGTCAGCACCAGGTGAAGATGAACTGCATGGGTTTGTTGAAACATTAACTGTATATCCACCCACTCTTGCCACGCAAGTCAACAATATACTACAAGGTGGAGAAAAATTGAAAAGTTGCTAACAATGGGACACACCTACCTGAATAATGAAAAATCCAGCAAAAGGCGGCAACCCAGGGTAAACTGTACGGCCAATTACCTGCTCCAACAACAGTTCAAATATACTAACTAGGTGTTGGTAGCGGATGCAGTGCAACAGCATCTAGTTGAAAACAATCTCTTTACACCTGAGCAGAAAGGAAACCGCCCCAACAGCAGAGGAACAAAAGATCAACTCCTAATAGACAAAATGATCTTGGAAAACTGCAAGAGAAGGAAGACCAACCTGAATGTAGCATGGATTGACTACAAAAAGGCATTTGACTCTCTGCAACATGATTGGATAATAAAGTGCCTAGAAATAACAGGAGTCAGTAGAAACATCAGAAAATTTGTGCAAGGATCGATGGCACAATGGAAGACACAGTTGCAGATCAATGGTGAGAGGCTGGGAGAGGTTAATATCAAGAGAGGAATATTGCAAGGAGATTCATTATCACCATTACTATTTGTTATTGCACTATTTCCTCTGTCAACAATACTGAATAACTCAGGACATGGTTATCAACATCAAAAACATCTGCTAGACTATCCCACCTCCTTTACATGGATGATCTGAAGCTGTATGGAAAATCATCATCTGAAATAGAATCTCTGCTCAACACTGTCCGTATATATAGCCAAGATATTGTAATGGAGTTTGGCTTGGACAAATGTGCCACACTTACTATCAAGCAAGGAAAAATAGTGAAAACTGAAGGAATCAAGATGCCCCACGAAAATAACATTAAGAGTCTGGATGAGGAAGAGTACTACAAATACTTGGGTATCCTTCAAGCTGACAACATCAAGCACACTGAAGTCAATAATAAAGATTAGAGGTGAATGCCACCATTTTTGCGACCACGACATTCAAGAGTATTGAAGTACAGATGCTTTAAAATCCAAAGGCTCTAATGGAGTTTTTAAAAAAATTAGGTAACGGCATAACGTGGCTAATCAACACCTGGGCAATCCAGTCATTAGGTACACAGCTGGAATAGTGGACTGGACTCAAGCAGAACTAAAAGCAATGGATAGGCAGACCAGAAAAATACTGACAATGAATCACGCCCTTCATCCATGCAGTGACATTGATAGACTTTATCTACCAAGGCAAATAGGTGGGCGTGGAAT
>NW_024097960.1:0-9978 GCF_016545835.1 Crotalus tigris
AATTCAAGTTCTTAGAATAAACTTTTGATGGAACCTGAGCTACTCTCAGCCATGTCCTTTTTAAAGGGACCAAACCAGCAAAGGTGAATAGGATTTAAAATTAGCTTTAAAGGTAAAATTATCTCAGGAACGGACTTTCTTCTTAGGAATAAAGTGAATTCTTGGGGTAATTTTAGCCAAAAATTCAAGTTCTTAGAATAAAATTTTGATGGAACCTGAGCTAATCTCAGCCATGTCCTTTTTAAAGGGACGAAACCAGCAAAGATGAATAGGAGTTAAAATTAGCTTTAAAGGTAAAATTATCTCAGTAACTGACTTTCCTCTTAGGAATAAAGTGAATTCTTGGGGTAATTTTAGCCAAGAATTCAAGTTCTTAAAATAAAATTTTGATGGAACCTGAGCTAATCTCATCCATGTCCTTTTTAAAGGGACCAAACCGAAAGGTGAATAGGAGTTAAATTAGCTTGAAAGGTAAATTATCATCAGACTGACTTTTCCTCTTAGGAATAAGTGATTCTTGGGGAATTTTAGCCAAGATTCCAGGTCTTCGAATAAAATTTTGATGGAACCTGAGCTAATCTCAGCCATGTCCTTTTTAAAGGGACCAAACCAGCAAAGGTGAATAGGATTTAAAATTAGCTTTAAAGGTAAAATTATCTCAGGAACTGACTTTCTTCTTAGGAATAAAGTGAATTCTTGGGGTAATTTTTGCCAAGAATTCAAATTCTTAGAATAAAATTTTAATGGAACCTGAGCTAATCTCAGCCATGTCTTTTTTAAAGGGACCAAACCAGCAAAGGTGAATAGGAGTTAAAATTAGCTTTAAAGGTAAAATTATCTCAGTAACTGACTTTCCTCTTAGGAATAAAGTGAATTCTTGGGGTAATTTTAGCCAAGAATTCAAGTTCTTAAAATAAAATTTTGATGGAACCTGATCTAATCTCAGCCACGTCCTTTTTAAAGGGACCAAACCAGCAAAGGTGAATAGGAGTTAAAATTAGCTTGAAAGGTAAAATTATCTCAGGAACTGACTTTCCTCTTAGGAATAAAGTGAATTCTTGGGGTAATTTTAACCAAGAATTCAAGTTCTTAGAATAAAATTTTGATGGAAACTGAGCTAATCTCAGCCATGTCCTTTTTAAAGGGACCAAACCAGCAAAGGTGAATAGGAGTTAAAATTAGCTTTAAAGGTAAAATTATCTCAGGAACTGACTTTCCTCTTAGGAATAAAGTGAATTCCTGGGGTAATTTTAGCCAAGAATTCAAGTTCTTAAAATAAAATTTTGATGGACTGAGCTAATCTCAGCCATGTCCTTTTTAAAGGAACCAAACCAGCAAACGTGAATAGGAGTTAAAATTAGCTTTAAAGGTAAAATTATCTCAGGAACTGACTTTCTTCTTAGGAATAAAGTGAATTCTTGGGGTAATTTTAGCCAAGAATTCAAGTTCTTAGAATAAAATTTTGATGGAACCTGAGCTAATCTCAGCCATGTCCTTTTTAAAGGGACCAAACCAGCAAAGGTGAATAGGAGTTAAAATTAGCTTTAAAGGTAAAATTATCTCATGAACTGACTTTCTTCTTAGGAATAAAGTGAATTCTTGGGGTAATTTTAGCCAAGAATTCAAGTTCTTAAAATAAAATTTTAATGGAACCTGAGCTAATCTCAGCCATGTCTTTTTTAAAGGGACCAAACCAGCAAAGGTTAATAGGAGTTAAAATTAGCTTGAAAGGTAAAATTATCTCAGGAACTGACTTTCCTCTTAGGAATAAAGTGAATTCTTGGGGTAATTTTAGCCAAGAATTCAAGTTCTTAGAATAAAATTTTGATGGAACCTGACTAATCTCAGCCATGTCCTTTTTAAGGGCCAAACCACGAAAGGGTGAATAAGTATGTTAGAATTTAGCTTGAAAGGTAATTACCTCTTAACTGACTTTTCCTCTTGAGAAATAAAGTGAATTCCTGGGGTATTTAGCCAAGATTCAAGTTCTTAGAATAAAATTTTGATGGAACCTGAGCTAATCTCAGCCATGTCTTTTTTAAAGGGACCAAACCAGCAAAGGTGAATAGGAGTTAAAATTAGCTTGAAAGGTAAAATTATCTCAGGAACTGACTTTCCTCTTAGGAATAAAGTGAATTCCTGGGGTAATTTTAGCCAAGAATTTAAGTTCTTAAATTCTTAAAGGTGAATAGGAGTTAAAATTAGCTTTAAAGGTAAAATTATCTCAGGAACTGACTTTCTTCTTAGGAATAAAGTGAATTTTGGGGTAATTTTAGCCAAGAATTCAAGTTCTTAAAATAAAATTTTGATGGAACCTGAGCTAATCTCAGCCATGTCTTTTTTAAAGGGACCAAACCAGAAAAGGTGAATAGGAGTTAAAATTAGCTTGAAAGGTAAAATTATCTCAGGAACTGACTTTCCTCTTAGGACTAAAGTGAATTCTTGGGGTAATTTTAGCCAAGAATTCAAGTTCTTAGAATAAAATTTTGATGGAACCTGAGCTAATCTCAGCCATGTCCTTTTTAAAGGGACCAAACCAGCAAAGGTGAATAGGATTTAAAAATAGCTTTAAAGGTAAAATTATCTCAGGAACTGACTTTCTTCTTAGGAATAAAGTGAATTCTTGGGGTAATTTTAGCCAAGAATTCTAGTTCTTAGAATAAAATTTTAATGGAACCTGAGCTAATCTCAGCCATGTCTTTTTTAAAGGGACCAAACCAGCAAAGGTGAATAGGAGTTAAAATTAGCTTTAAAGGTAAAATTATCTCAGGAACCTACTTTCTTCTTAGGAATAAAGTGAATTCTTGGGGTAATTTTAGCCAAGAATTCAAGTTCTTAAAATAAAATTTTGATGGACTGAGCTAATCTCAGCCATGTCCTTTTTAAAGGGACCAAACCAGCAAAAGTGAATAGGAGTTAAAATAAGCTTTAAAGGTAAAATTATCTCAGGAACTGACTTTCTTCTTAGGAATAAAGTGAATTCTTGGGGTAATTTTAGCCAAAAATTCAAGTTCTTAGAATAAAATTTTGATGGAACCTGAGCTAATCTCAGCCATGTCCTTTTTAAAGGGTCCAAACAAGCAAAGGTGAATAGGAGTTAAAATTAGCTTTTGAAAGGTAAAAATTATCTCTTGACTGACTTTTGCTGACTTTCCTCTTAGGAATAAAGTGATTCCTGGGGTAATTTAGCCAAGAAGAATTCAAGTTCTTCTATGAATAAAATTTTGAATGGACCTGAGCTAACTCAGGCTTCCTTTTATGAAGGGACCAAACCACAAGGTGGATGAGGATTTAAAATTAGCTTTAAGGCCATTTATCTCAGGAACTGACTTTCTTCTTAGGAATAACGTGAATTCTTGGGTAATTTTAGCCAGATTCAAGTTCTTACTTAGATAAAATTTTTGATTTGAACCTGAGCTAATCTCAGCCATGTCTTTTTAAAGGGACCAAAGCCAGCAAAGGTGAATAGAGTTAAAATTAGCTTTAAAGGTAAAATTATCTCAGGAACTGACTTTCTTCTTATGAATAAAGTGAATTCTTGGGGTAATTTTAGCCAAAAATTCAAGTTCTTAGAATAAAATTTTGATGGAACCTGAGCTAATCTCAGCCATGTCCTTTTTAAAGGGACCAAACCAGCAAAGGTGAATAGGAGTTAAAATTAGCTTGAAAGGTCAAATTATCTCAGTAACTGACTTTCCTCTTAGGAATAAAGTGAATTCTTGGGGTAATTTTAGCAAGAATTCAATTTTCTTAGAATAAATTTTAATGGAACCTGATCTAATCTCAGCCATGTCTTTTATAAAGGGACCAAACCAGAAAAGGTGAATAGGAGTTAAAATTAGCTTGAAAGGTAAAATTATCTCAGGAACTGACTTTCCTCTTAGGAATAAAGTGAATTCTTGGGGTAATTTTAGCCAAGAATTCAAGTTCTTAGAATAAAATTTTGATGGAACCTGAGGTAATCTCAGCCATGTCATTTTTAAAGGGACCAAACCAGCAAAGGTGAATAGGATTTAAAATTAGCTTTAAAGGTAAAATTATCTCAGGAACTGACTTTCTTCTTAGGAATAAAGTGAATTCTTTGGGTAATTTTAGCCAAGAATTCAAGTTCTTAGAATAAAATTTTAATGGAACCTGAGCTAATCTCAGCCATGTCTTTTTTAAAGGGACCAAACCAGCAAAGGTGAATAGGAGTTAAAATTAGCTTGAAAGGTAAAATTATCTCAGTAACTGACTTTCCTCTTAGGAATAAAGTTAATTCTTGGGGTAATTTTAGCCAAGAATTCAAGTTCTTAAAATAAAATTTTGATGGAACCTGAGCTAATCTCAGCCATGTCCTTTTTAAAGGGACCAAACCAGCAAAGGTGAATAGGAGTTAAAATTAGCTTTAAAGGTAAATTATCTCAGGAACTGACTTTCCTCTTAGGAATAAAGTGAATTCTTGGGGTAATTTTAGCCAAGAATTCAAGTTCTTAGAATAAAATTTTGATGGAACCTGAGCTAATCTCAGCCATGTCTTTTTTAAAGGGACCAAACCAGCAAAGGGGAATAGGAGTTAAAATTAGCTTGAAAGGTAAAATTATGTCAGGAACTGACTTTCTTCTGCTTAGGATAAGTGAATTCCTGGTTGTATACTTTTAGCCAATAATTCAAGTTCTTAGAATAAAATTTTATGGAACCTGAAGCTAATCCAGCCAATGTCCTTTTAAAGACCAAACAGCAAAGGTGAAAATAGATTTAAATTTAGCTTGAAAGGTAAAATTATCTCTTGAACTGACTTTCCTCTTAGGAATAAAGTGAATTCCTGGGGTAATTTTAGCCAAGAATTCAAGTTCTTAAAATAAAATTTTGATTGAACCTGAGCTAATCTCAGCCATGTCCTTTTTAAAGGGACCAAACCAGCAAAGGTGAATAGGATTTAAAATTAGCTTTAAAGGTAAAATTATCTCAGGAACTGACTTTCCTCTTAGGAATAAAGTGAATTCCTGGGGTAATTTTAGCCAAGAATTTAAGTTCTTAAAATAAAATTTTGAGGGAACCTGAGCTAATTCCCCCAAAAATGTAACACAAAAAAAGGCCCCCCCCCCCCATGGTGTTGGGGGGTCACTTTTTAACAGGGACCAACAGCAAAGTGAATAGGTTAAATAGCTTGAAAGGTAAAATTAATCTCAGACTGACTTCCTCTTAGGAATAAAGTGAATTCCTGGGGTAATTTTAGCCAAGAATTCAAGTTCTTAAATTCTTAAAGGTGAATAGGAGTTAAAATTAGCTTGAAAGGTAAAATTATCTCAGGAATTGATTTTGCTCTCAGGAATAAAGTAATTTTTTTAGAATCTGAGGTAATTTTAATCAACGCACAAGCCCCTAAAAGTAAAATATATAATAATAATAAAGTTGGAAGGGATCTTAGAGGTCATCTAGTCCAACCCTATGCTCAGGCAGGAAACCCTATAGTTTAACAAGTTAACAAGACAAGAAACTAGCGCAGGGGTAGGCAGCCTTGGCTCTTTTATAACTTGTGAACTTCAACTCCCAGAATTCCTGATCCAGCATGGCTCAGCTTTGAAACTTCCCTTTCCCCTCAACATGGCTGGCTCAGGAATTTTGGGAATTGAAGTCCAAGGGTCTTCAAATGTGGCCCTTTTATGACTTCTGTATTTCAATTCCCAGAAGTCCTCAGCCAGCGTGCCTGGCTGAGGAATTCTGGGAGTTGAAGTCCAGGGGTCTTCAAACATGGCCCTTTTATGACTTGTGGACTTCAACTCCCAGAATTCCTCAGCCAGCGGGCCAATCCACAAGTCATACAAGGGTTAAGTTTGAAGACCTCTGCCTTAAAAGAAGCAAAACATGTAGAAAACAGGCTAGTGGCTTAAGGGAGCAATGTTACAAGTTATTGTATCTTGCCTTCTTTGACAAGTAGGATAAAACACATAAAACCCCTTTGACTGATTGCTTTTCTAACCTCTGAACATCCATGGTCATTTGGTGATGTTGATTTTTTTTTTTTTAATTTCAAAGGCATGAATCCATGTAGACGAAGAAGAAGACATCAACAGTAAGACAGATGGTTTAATTCACTCTCCAGTGTATTATGAAAGTGAGGAAGCCTGGCAGATACTGTTTGCAACATGTTAACTACTGTAAAAATCTTTGGGTCTTGCTAAAGTTTATCTTAAGACTTGCTTTAGCAAAGTTTTTTTTTTTAAACATTACAAAGTATCAAGGGTAAAAAGAGCAGTCATAAGTGTGACAAACATGCCTAAAAAGTAGCAAAAAAATTTCTGACCCAAGACAATTTTAGCTATTGGCTGTAGATCTTAGAATCAGACAGATGCCAGCCTCCTCCAGTACCTGAGGACTCCCTCAGTGAGACTCAAGCCGGAAGGGAATCCTTTGGGATCACCTCCCTCCCACCTTCACACCCTTGGAAATAATGCCAATACTAGCCAGACTTCTTAGAAGCAAAAGTAAACCTGGTGAGGCATTTTAATATGAGGAATACCAATAAAGAAGAATATTTGTGGTTAACAGTTGAAATGAGGTGTCTTTGGTGCTCTCTGAGCTTGGCGGTTTTCTTGTATACCAAGCATGTCCAAACTCGTGACGTCATGTGACGTCATGCAACGCATCGGGCTGGTTTTGCCCTTGCCGGCAATGGGGTGGGCGTGGCTTCCACGTGACCTGTCCGGTCCATGGGCCGGCAATTTGACACCCCTGTTGTAGTGCAGTTTGTTCCCAGTTTGTTCTAGTGCAGTGGTGGCGAACCTATGGCACTCGGAGCCCTCTCTGTGGGCACATGTGCTGTTGCCCCAGCCTTGCCTCCCCCTGCGACCCCCTCCTCTCCAGCAGCTCCCCGGAAGGAGACTCGCCCTCGAGCGTGGCCCACACGGAGCAGCGCAGCCAAGGACATGGCAGCCAGGCAGCGTAGACAAGACTCTGCCCTCACACCCCATCATGCAGCTGATGCTGCAGGGCGCGGGCAGAGGGCGTGGCTGCCATAGTGCTGCTGGGCTGCCTGGGCAATCTGCGGAGGGCCATGGAGGTGGTAAGTGGTCCTGTGGGCGGGGTGGGTGGGGGGTGGGGGGTGGGGATGGAGGGGTGGAGCGGGGTCGGGGCAAGTTTTTGGGCACTCGGTCTCTAAAAGGTTCGCCATCACTGTTCTAGTGGCTCCTTTCAGTGTTAGCGAAAATGGTCTTGGAGGTTGTTTGTTGCGCTATGTGTTGTTAGCTTCTTTGGCAGCTCCTTGATTAGGGTATTGTTTACTTCTTGATTGTTGGTCTGGAAATTTAGCCTTGGCAATGGTTCATAGAACCAAAAAGAAAACATCAATGGCCCTTTTTAATGTTGGGTTGGCCATTGATCTGTAAAAGATGTTATAGTTTTGTAGCTTTGCAGACTGAGCAGAGGACGTGCACTCTTCTACCAAATATTCTTCGAAAGAGACAACGTTGCTGGGCACGACTGAGGAAGAAACAAAGGAGAAAGAAGAAAAAAGAAGAAAAAAAGAGCAAGAAAATGTCTCCAGCGCAAGCCCTCTTAGTCGTCGGCTGTGATGGCACCCTCTACGCTGAGAGGTATGTTTAGTTGAGTCTTATATTCTTTAAAGCTTTAGGACAGGGGTCTCCAAACCTGGCCCTTTTATGACTTGTGGACTTCAACTCCCAGAATTCCTCAGCCAGCGTGCTGAGAGTTGAAGTCCACAAGTCATAAAAGGGCCAGGTTTGGAGACCCCTGCTTTAGGATATAGAGGGAGGTGGATGGTCTTCCAGTAATTATGCCTAGGTAAGCAAGGGTAACCCCTGTGTCTGGGGTAATAGTAACCACTGTGTATTGTGCATTCTTAGGAGTAAAACCCCAGTTCCAACTGAAGTAATGTTGACTTTCAAGGCACGAATCCAAAATGACCTGTAGACGAAGAAGAAGACATCAACAGTAAGACAGATGGTTTAATTCACTCTTCGGTGTATCATGAAATTGAGGAAGCCTGGCCAGTACTGTTTGGGCCTTGCTGAAATTTACCCTACGGCAGTGGTGACGAACCTATGGCACGTGGGACAGAGGTGGCACTCAGAGCCCTCTCTATGGGCACGCGCGCCTTCGCCCCAGCCCCACCTCCCCCCGCGGCCCCCTCTTCTCCAGCAGACCCCCGGAGGAGAATCACCCCTGGGTGTGGCCCGTGCGCAGCAGCCCAGCCAAGGACATGTCAGCCGGGCAGTGGGGACAAGACTCCGCCCTCGCACCCTGTCGCATGCAGATGATGCTGTGGGGCGCAGGCAGAAGGCGTGGCTGCCATGGCACTGCAGGACCACCTAGGAGATCTGCGACGGGCCATGGAGGCGGTAGGTGGCCCTGCGGGATGGCAGAGCGGGATGGGGAGGCGGGCGGGCGAGAGCTGGGGCAGGGCGGCTTTTGGACACTCTAAAAGATCTAAAAGGTTCGCCATCACTGCCCTCAGGCTTGCTTTAGCAGTTTTTTAAAAAAATGGTCTTGGAGGTTCTTTGTTGTGCTATTTGTTGTTAGCGTCTTTGGCAGTTCCTTGATTAGGACATTGTTTACTTCTTGATTGCTGGTCTGATGTTAATCATAGTGTTAATCTATGCATATCTCAGTGTGGATTGCTGGTGAAGAGGTGTTGTCTTTTTTGCAAAGTGGGTACATATTGTTTCTGTCTGTCTATTCATGGCTAATTTGTCAGAGTGACAGGCTCCTATAAATTTATTAATGTTTTTGGACATTGCTTGGTCTACGACAGGGGTAGGCAACCTTGGCTCTTTTATGACTCGTGTACTTCAACTCCCAGAATTCCTGAGCCAGAATGGCTGGCTCAGGAATTCTGGGAGTTGAAGTCCACGAGTCATAAAAGAGCCAAGGTTGCCTATCCCTGGTCTAGGATAGTCAGTTTCCCAACTGTAACTATGGTTAGGTCTTTGAATTTATTGTGAAATTAAAGAGTTTTCATTATATATTCTGGCTGCTACCTGGTATTATGAGTGATATTTGATTTCACACCTTTCTTCCCTAGCATAATTTTAGCCATGGTGATGGTTCTTAGAACCAGAAAGGAAACCTCAGCGGCCCATTTAAATGATCAGTGTGGCCGGTGATTAATAATAGATTTTATAGATTTATGCCTGGCATAATTCTAGCCATGGTGATGGTTCTTAGAACCAGAAAGAAAACCTCAATGGCCCTTCTTAATGCTAGGTGTGGCTGTTGATCTATAATAGATTTTATAGTTTTCTGGCTGGCATTATTTTAGCCATGGCGATGGTTCTTAGAACCAGAAAGGAAACCTCAATGGCCCCTTTCTAATGCTAGGTGTGGCCGTTGATCTATAAAAGATTTTATAGTTTCCTAGCTTTGCAGATTGAGCGGAGGAACAAGTTGCGCTCTTCTGCCAAATGTTCCTCGAAAGAGACGACGCATGCTGGGCATGGCAGAGGAAGAAACCAAAGAGAAAGAAGAAGAAAGAAAGTAGAACCAAGATAGCAAGAAAATGTCTCCAGCTCAAGCCTTTGGCTGTGATGGCACCTCCTCCACTGTGAGGTAAGTTTAGTTGAGTCTTATATTCTTCAAAGTCTCAGGGTATGGAGGGAGGCGGATGATCCGTTATGCCAGGGGTCCCCAACCCCTGGTCGGTGGACCATCACTGGTCCGCAGCATGCCAGCAAGTGGGCCACACAAATAAGCAAAGCTCCATCCTCAAGATTCAGGCAGTATTCAAAACCACACCCCCTCTGGTCCACAGAAAACCTTTCTCCACGGCACCGGTCCTTGGTGCCCAAAAGGTTGGGAACCTCTGCATTATGCCTAGATAAGAAATGGTAACACCTGCATCTGAGCTAATAGTAACCATTGTGTATTGTGCATTCTTAGGAGTAAAACTCCAGGGGCAGCTGATGTAACATTGATATTTTTTTTTAATCTCAAAGGCTTCTACTATACCATCTTAGAAAACAGAAGACACAGTTGTCAGCC